>NW_024039388.1:907500-931937 GCF_016077235.1 Cyprinodon tularosa
GAAGCGTTCCCATTCTCGTCTATACCCCCCCACCCTCAATAAAGGCGTCTTCCACAGCTACAAGTGAGACTTCGTAAGGAGTGACAATTGATGGTGAAGAGTTATTACTTAGGGACCTTTTTTTGTTCCGTGTTGGTCACGTGACTCTGCCTCTTCCCACGGTGTCTGTGCCATTTGTTATTTGTCGCTGCTGTCATTACCTAAGAGCGGATCGCTGTCACAACAAATCCAATGATGCTTTGCCAAGAGAACTCTCGCAAAGCAATCTGGGATATATCTGCTTGTATAGTGAACATGGATGATATCTATTTTCATGGTGCATTGTGGGAAATTTAGAGTATACTACTTTTTCATCCACTAGACCTTCTGACACTCTTAAAATGGTGTAACCGCTATATTGGGCACTATATAGTGATTAAGGTAGACAGTCGGATAGAGCCTGTGAAAAAAATTATAGCCACTGGAAAGTTCAAAGGTCAAAACCATTGATGATGGATTAGAAAAACACATAAAAAACAGATATCCATCAAACGTTTATCAAAGAAAAAACAAAACAAAAAAACATTGTAGTAATCTCCGTAATCTAAAACAAAAAAATATATATGAAAAACTGATAACTATGACCTTGTAAAAGATTTATGTTGTATTTTGGAGTAAACCTAACTTGTGGTTATGCTTTGCTGATTCAGCAATTGGCTGAAAGCTCTTCGTTAAGCTCTCTGTGAGGTAGATATAGCAGGTAAATTAAATGACACCTGATGAAACATTAAGCAAGGATTCAGCCTGAGAAATAAAGAAGTGATGCAACAGCTGGGATTTATTCTAACGAGGAACCACTGTGAAAAGCAGCAGCAAATGCAGCTATTACAACAGCTGTACTCTGGAAATCCACTTGTTCACTTTGACTTTGTTGGGTTTCACTACATATCGTAGCAGAAAACATTTAAAATATTTGCAGATGTCATTTGTGCACTGGCTCCTATTAAGTGATGTGTTTTCCTCTGTTTCCTGCAGAGGCTTGAACTCCTAACTCTTTCCGCTCTCTCAGCCTTTTGGCATTTTATGGCCTTCTTGGTTTCATTTGGTAATAAAAGGTCAGAGCACAGAGTAAAAGCAAACATGGACGTATGTCACTGCTGTTTACACGATGCAACAAACCCACATTCCTTTTTCAGACTTTACTGAAGCTATTCAATACAACAATAATACATAATATATATAAGCTGAAATAAGTTTTATTTAAATATATTTATTTATTTTTTAACTCAATGAAAAAGAGTCAATTTGAAGATCCAACCAAGCAAACACAAGAGTTCCCATCTTATTTCTATCCAGTAAATCTAGAATTAAGCACATCAATAAAATTAAGGGTATAGTGGAGAATTTTCACAAACTTTTAAAAAGAACTCCTTTCTCTACTTAAAAAAACAAAAAAAAAACAGGAACATGTACAACCCTGAACCAGCTCCTGAGAGGGAACACCTATTAAACGTGTGAGCGTGCACGAGGAGAAATGGGCTCGTGCACGCTCTGTTTAAAAGTTGCTGTTTGCATCGCTCATACAAGCTTTGTTTCAAGAGAAGATTACAATTTTTCCACTATGTCAGCCTCACCACCGGTAAGTGAATATGGGGACGCGCAAGTAGGACGACCCTATGAAAACATATCACCAGAATGATTGAGGGTTAGTAGGACAGCTTATTTTGATGATCCACTCAGAAAAAGAACATCCTCCACTATACCTTTAAAGTAAAAGCAGTAGGATTGTCATCAAAACATAACAAATGCTCATATGTTATACAGCTTCATTAATCACACATATAGTTGTTTCTGGCATTTATTTCTGTTACTTTTAATAATTATGGCTTAAACCTCCAGGGAGCTCAAAACTCAGCTTTTCAGCCCTATAAATATGGCATAATCTGAATAAAGTTAGGAGATTTTTAGAAAGAAATGAAGCACATATTTTACTCAATAGTGTGGAAGACTGCTGAGTGACAAGATGGGCAGCAGACAGTTAAAGATAGAGAGAGCCACATAGAGTCATTGTTAAGGAAGCTGGTCGTAAACAGCTTGGTGCAGCAAAGCATACTGATGGAAAGTTTGGAATAAAGCTGATTCTAAACTGGAGAGCTCCTTCAGTGACAGACTGCTGCTCCCTAAATGCACCAGGGAGCGTTATCACAGATCCTTCCTCCCAGCAGCTGGAAGACTTTATAACCATCACTGTTCCCAACAACCTCAATAAGTTGTTACATTCATGCTGATTTTGCAGTTTCTATGTTAGTCAGTTAAATAACATGCTGCTGTCATTTTGCACATCTCTGATGCTGCTGCTACTTTAAAATGTCTGTAAAAATGTCCACATTGTGAGACCATATTTTTCTATCATATTTTTGCTGCTGTAACACCAGAATTTCCCCATTGTGGGACAATTAAGGGAATTTCTATTCTATTCTATTCTACTTGTACTTAAGTACAGCCTTTGTTCACTTAAGCACATGTGATTAAACTGAATGCAGATTTCAACGCTGTACATTTTCACTGTGGATTTCCCCTGCTGTTGAAAGTTGATACTTAAATAATATATGTTGTATTAGTTTTCTCATCTCCACTCTCACTCCCCGTGTTTTGCTCTATGACATTATAAAATTAGGGACAGTAATAAATGGTCCATTCAAACGTCCATTATCAGCATGCACACCCCCTCACCAGATGGAGTTCTTGATCCTGAGCTGCAGAGCGCTGGCCTCAGCCCCCTGCAGCCCGGGCAGCAGGCCGGGGAGACTCCCCACCCCAGGGTCTGGCTGCTGCGGATCCTCATCAGCCATCGGGGTGCGTCTCTGAGCGGGACTGGGCTGGACGCGACTGAACGAAGACAGGTGTAGCGGGGCTAGTGGACATGGACCGGGACACGCTCCAACGGGACAGCAGCGCGCCCTGTTGTTGTTGTTGTTGTTGTTTCCACCCAGGGCTCCTCCTTCCACATCTCTAGAGTCCCGGACAGGCACCGGCTTCTGGGTCAGCTCAGGCTGCAGGACTCCCTGCGATGGGCGGCTATAAATAAAAAGCGGGGGCAAACAGTAGAAAATAAACTAATCACTCTCTCCTGTGAGCCCCGCTCTGCCCCACACGCTGTGAGATTTGTCCGCATGTGCGCGGAGTAGTAGACACCGGATGTACGCATGCGCAGTGGAGAGCCCTGCATAAAAAAAAAACAACTGTCAGCTTCAATCTCATTAAATATATCCTCTAACATTAAGTTGTGATTATTGAGACGTTTACGCCAACTTACGTTTAAACTATTATCGTTTTTGTTCTTTCATTTCTGACTGAAAAATTGAAGCACAAAAGACCAGGTTTAATGGTTTTGACTGGCTTCACTTTACAATTTATGCTCAGAACAAAATGTACCATGATTATTAAAACAGCTACGTTTTAAATGCATACTCAAGAAAACACATTTAAAACATATATTTTTGCTGGTTTACAGTCTTAGCTTCAACCCTTCCATAATCATCACTCTAAAAAGAGGCACATTTCTTAAGTTGGTAACAGATGATTGAATCAGGTTTTTACAACTTCATTCATTTACAGTGGTTTAACTTGACATCTTATAAACAAAACAGATTAAGTAATTGAATATGATTTAATATCTTGTTCCTAGCTGAAGCAATTAACTTAAGTTGAGCTGTATTAGAGCAGGGGTTTCCCCAGTGGGGGTCAGGGCCCCTCTGGGGTCATTTTCCACATCTCTGATGTTGCTGCTATGTTCAAATATCCATTACTGTAAAAATGTCCACAGCTGTATATTGGTCATTTATTCTCCAGCTGCACAGTATTTATATTTTTAAAACACTTTACAGTACAGTATTTTATTTGTTTTTATTATTTTTTTAACTCTTCACTATTATGTTATTTGTATACATTTTCTAAGGATCACATTGTGTTTTCATTTTTTCTATAATCTTTTTGCTGCTGTAAACACCACAATTTCTCCACTGTGGGACAATAAAGGGATTTTCTATTCTATTCTATTCTATTCTATTCTATTCTATTCTATTCTAATATTAGTACACATTGAATGACAAATATGAAATGAAATGTGTTAGGTTTTAAGTGTTATATTGTACTTATTTCTATTCTAATATTAGTACACATTGAATGACAAATATGAAATGAAATGTGTTAGGTTTTAAGTGTTATATTGTACTTATTTAAAAAAAAATCTTATAAATATTAGTAGGTTATCATTTAATCAGAAATTGTGTTATATTTAAGTCTGAAGCGACGAATACTTTTTATGTTTGAATATAATTCGCATTAATCTCAGGTTTTTTAATAAACGCTAAATTCCAGCAAATTGTCTTGCAGGGGCTTCCGTACATTTGAACAGTTGTTGTTGCTCGGCAACCCCAACTGCGTCTTACTAACAACAATGGCGGAGAAAAATAGTAAGAAAAAAGTTATCCCCGTCCTTTCGCAAGTAAGTAATGTAATTAGTAGTTTTACACTTCCTTTAAGTTATTTTTATGTTATCATCTCCTTGATTTGTGTTGGACTTCTAAGTGGATAGAAAAAACGGTTTACATAGAGCTTTAAATGATGCCTTTGTAATTAGTCAGTTTTGCTGTTTTTGTGTTCCAGAGAAAGACATGTCCATCCTCTGCCAGCAAAGCTGAGAGCTCCAAGAAGCTAGGAGTTAAACAAAAAGCAAAATGTGCATCGAATTCAACAACAAAACACACAGATGATCTTTTTGCCAAGGGAGAGCACTACAAGTAAGAGTATCTGAGATTAAGATTTCATTGAAAAAACACAACTCAAACCTTTACACTACTAATAACCATCACACCATCGCAGAGTCTTAAAAAAGTTAATAGGATGTTTTTTTTCCTGCGGTTCATCCGATTCAAGGATCAACATGTGGTGCAGTCTGCAATCCTTTTCTACATAACAGAGCTACAATGAGTGGTATTTTCAGCTACTGTTCACTCTCATTGCTCTTGTGATTAACAAGACATTTTTGTCCACACAGCTGCCCTTCGCTGGACATTTACTCTTCTCTTTCTTCCAAATTTTTAGTGACAAATTTTATTTAACAATAGGTTTCACAATGAAAGGTTGTTTCTTAAATAATATAAATATGATGCCTGGTGGCCATGTGTTAGGTGTGGCTTATAAACTGACTAGTAAGATGGTACTAAAAATTCTTAATTCTTCAATCAGGCTGTTGAATGCTGAGATAGAGGCCAAAACAGCAAAAACGGTGAAAGAAGCAGAGCAACTGATGGTGAGTTCTTTGTTTATCTGCTGACACCAATATTTATGGAAATCAAATCTGCTGAAATTCAAAAGCTAAAAGGGTTCACTGATGCAGAGAATATTGAAAACCTAAGTGAGTTTTGAAGGTTAAACTTTCTGTAAAGCTCAGATTAATATTTAGTTTTTTTTTTATGGAATTTTAGAAAGAGAAAAATGAAGCTCTATCATCTCCCCTCTCCAATGGGCTCTTCTTGGATATGGAATATGAAGATGAATTTAGGTAAGACCTGTACAAGGAAAGAAGAGTTCACATATAAATAATTAATGTCCCGCTACATCCGAATACCTCGAAACCTTCAGATCTTGACAATGAAAATATTAGAAATAACTAAACTGCTAATGTGTGTTTGTTTGTCCAACCATTTTGACGGCTTAAATGTCTATTAACTACACCAGGGTTTTGCTTATTCCAGAACACTGAAGGATCCTCCTCAGAAAGATGATACAGCAGCTTTAGAAGATGAAGCTGGTTTCTTCTTAGCAAAGACTATTCAGAGCATGGAAGAGAAAATGAAGGACTCTATTCCAGAAGATATTGTGGATAACGCAGAAAATGACGTGGAATCAGGTGACCTTCTGCAATGTTCATGTGTATCCACTTCATCTCTTCTTACAAAACTTTTTATTAAAAATAAAACATTTGTAATTTCCATGTTTGGCCGGTTCCACCATCTTTAGAATTTTAAACAGGGATAAGACATTTTTTGTCTGTTGTGCTATGCCATAAAAAGAAACAACTGTTTATTATATATTTGTGAGTAATGATCAGCGTCTGACATTTTAATAATCTGTTAGATTCATAATCAGAAGTTAAAATCACCAACTCTGAAGTAGGATAAATCAAGGCAAAATGCAGAGATGAACACTTTAATAGTTTGCTTACCTGAAGTCTGAAAATAACACCTAGCAAATCCCAGTAACTTTTCATTTTACAGTGGGGGCATGGGTAATTTAGGGTTAGCATTAACTTTTTTCCAGATTGAATCTGAATCAAACACAGTATTAAGGATTACCACTACTGGTTCAGTGTCTTCATGCTGGGAATTCTGGAAATGCATCCAGTGTACGTCCAGTTAAAATAGTCGGATGAAACAGAAAAAGCTCCCCTGTGCTTTATGTTCTACCTTATTTGTTAATATCTTAAAATATTTCTTGCTCAAAAGAAAAAATTATAATAAACAGTGAGGACATGTTTGACCCTTAGGAATCCAGTATTTGTAATTTACAGATTGCTTTAGTCAGACCGTAATGATTGTGTTTCCCTTTCCAGCTGTTTCTGATGCTCAGACACGAGTGCTGAAGGCAAAACTTCGAATTATGCAGGAAGAACATGACCTGCTTTATTGTGATTATCTTACAAAGGTAAACAGAGCTATTAATATGAATCCCAGAATGCACCAATTTTAAAGGAGTCGCTTCAATCCAGCTCTTGGACTATATACTTTATCCACAGACAGTATGCAGCAATTGTTCCTTGTCTTTTAGGATGCAGAAAATTCTAAGCTGACGGCAAAAATAAAAGAGTTGGAGGAGGAAAGAGCCGGACTGCAGAGGACCGTCAGCATCCAGCAAACACAGACAGAGAAACAGAAAGCTTTGGCCGAAGAGTTGGCTAAAAAATGTGATGATCTCCAGCTGCAAGTGGCTGCTTTAAGCAAGGTTTGTGTCAGTGACTACATGAATACTACTTGTTAGAATTTTGATAGGATTACTATGTAAAAAAAAATAAAATACTGTCAGAAACGGCAGCATCATTCATCCTTCCTGCTAGCTGGTCTGGCCCCATGACTATCATGTCTGCTCTGCTCTGTGTAGGAAGTAGAAACTCTGAATAGGTCCCAAGAGCAAGCAGCAGCTGTCCACGGGACGGAGGAGGTCCGCCTTAACAGAGCTCTGGAGGAGGTGGAGAGGTTAAAGTCCGAGCTGAGTAAGGCCAAGCAAATCAACAAGGTAAGAACATGTTTAATTACTCAGATACTTAGATAAATACCAGAAATCTTTGTTATAATTGAAGTCATGTCACTACTTTTACTCAACATGCTTCATGTTATTCTTACACATTTTTCTAAGGTCCATATTGGTGTGACCATTTTTTTCTATAATCTTTTTGTTGCTGTAAACACCAGAATTTCCCCACTGAGGGACAATAAATAGATTTTCTAGTCTGTGTTTGACAAAAAAGTAATAGCGGCAACATTTGGATTTAAAACATAAACTAGACTGGATCAACACAGGAAGATTTAGAGTCCAAATATTTTGTTAGCTACATTTTAAGTCACTAACAAATTACGTTATGAATTAAAAAACTTAAAACTGTATGCAACCTGATGCATAGGCTGATAAAAAGAGAGGCTATGCTCCGGTATAATGTCTTGATTTTCTGTGTGTTGAATTAGGACAAGATAAGTGAAGAACAAAGTAAAGAAAATCTGCTTGCTGAAAACCAAATTCTTAAGAAGCAGAGAGCTGAACTTGTTGTTGGGTTCCAGAAACAACTGAAGTTGATTGACATCCTTAAAAGACAAAAGGTGAGTATCTTTATTTTACACCTGTACTGGGTTCATGTCTTTCTTAAAAAAAAAAAAGAAAAAAAAACTTAACAAGACTTTGTGTGAGCAGATGCACTTAGAAGCTGCGCAGATGCTGTCCTTCACAGGAGAGGAGTTCATGAAAGCTTTGGACTGGGGGAAGCCATGAATGTGGTTCATCAGTTTGTTTGTTTTAACAGTAATTGTTCATAGTGTACAACTTTTTCGTTTTCTTTAAATATTTCTGTTTTCACAGTGTAACACATCAGTTTACAAGAGCTCAGTTCCTTTATAATTTAACTGGATTCCCTCCCACTGAATGTTTTTTGAACTGAGCATAAGCATAAACAGAAAAATAACTTCAATATATAAAAACATTTCAAAAATAAAGGTGTTTCTTCTCTAAACCTGTCACACATTCACTGCAGCAACGCTGACATCTAGTGGTCAATGAAAGGAAAAACGTTTTCTGAAATCTTGCTCGATGTTCCAGGTCTTCACTATAGAGAGAACCTTCTGAAAAGATGCTGATATTATTCATGAAAACATTAACAGGTGTAAATGACATAACATTAAATCTCCAGGAGCTTTAATGTAAGAACCTTCTTCGTCCATGACCACCTCTGTGCTTTCCTCTACTTTCCCACTAATTCCTTCTTGAATTTCTGATCTCTTCATGATGATAAAAAGCAACATCTTAATATAGGGGATCACTTAAAATGAAACTAAAACAGATGGCATGTAAAACATTACTGACCAATTAGTAGGAATAGGTGTGCTGTAGGATCACAATTATTTACAGAGGGATTGATTCAGTGACTTTAGAGCCTCATCTGGTTTCTATTGTCCTATGTCAGATTTTCCACGTTTAATTTCCTTAATGCCCTATTTTTAGGAACCCATCTGCTTTATCTGTAAACATATAATTTATCCTTAAGTCCTGTTTGTTCTTATTGTTTAAAAGTATTTTTAAGGTCTGCTGCATCAGAGAGCAATACTTCAATAAATACTCCAAAAGACTTCAGATCTGTCCAGCCTTCATTTTCTTCCGGTAAATGGTAAAAGGTTAAAGAGGTGAAACCTTTTCTCTCAGACACGTGACTCCTCCCGTTCTCTCTGGATCCCATGGTTCCCTGCCAGTAAGGTCTCCTCTTGGGTCACCCCCATTAAATCACCACAAAAAGGCTCTCTGGAAGCAGCCTAATTAGATCATACCCAGCTCCTTTTAAAGCAGAGGAGCAGAGACTCTACCTCATGACTACCCCTTGAGGTTTGGTACATTAAAACCTAAAACAGGATCAGGAGGGGTTAGAAACAGTTGTTCTCACCAATATACCCCTTGAACAAGCTAAATGTTAAGTTTTTGCTTTGGTCATAAAAAAAATTACCTGGCCTTTAGACATAACACAGTATCCTGAAACATCCCTAAAATAGCTCAAGGGACCTGGTAGTAAGTTCTCCAGATCTACATTACTGATTACCCAGAACTTCCCAAGCATCTCAATCTACAAGAAGAAAAAGTCTTTAATCAATCATCACTTCCTCCGACACTTTCCGAGAGACATGTTACCATCTCTTGGAGGGAGCTGGTGGATTGGTTCCCTTCCAAAGGTGTATTTAGGCAAACACAGCAATACTTAAGAGCACTTTGTACCCAACAGATCCCCTTGAATGTTGTTTTATAAGGTCAGAGATAGTTTGAGATGTTAAATACAGGAGCTTCAGTTCTTAAAGGAGATTTTGAAACAGTGTTTTCTTGAAACAGCAGAATCCAGTCTTTTCTGAGCTCTTTCTGAACCCTAAAACCTGATAGGTCAACTGGTCTCTCTAAATGACCCTTAGGACAGGGAGTATGGGCACATGATGGTTTGTCCTGTGTGGTGGACAGGAGAGTTGTCCAGGTAGGCACCCGTGACCCAGTGAGGATAAGCAGGTGTAGATGATATTCCTGTTAAGACACTAGGGGATCATCATAAGATCACATTAAAAACTAGGTGAGTTTATAAATTAATTTTAAGGAGCTAACGGGGGGCTTTTTTTTTCCTGTCATCAGAATCCAAAACTCCAGTATAGTTCAAAGATGAGGAAAAAAAAAATCAAAAGTAACCAAACAAAAAGGGACCGTACTCCAAAACCCCCTCAGAACTGGTCTAAAGTGGATTCGGAAATCCAATTTTACTGGATTGTTTATTAACTGCAAGTGGAATCTGCCTGTTGATTTGAAGCAAAGAAAAAAAGAAAAATTCAATACCTAACAAGTCTTCTATGCAAGATTTATTTACAGAACAAAAACAGTTCTCTGCTGCTATAACCCATGATGCAGATCCCTGTATAATGTAATGTATATAGGGATCAATATGGCGATATCATCAAAACATTTATACATAATGTAAATGTATTTACAGGCTTTTTTTACTGATAAAATTAAAACAATGAAAGTGGCTTTTTGAAATATTCCCATATTCTTAAAGGAACATAGCTGTGACAGAAAACTGACATGGTTACAGTTCTGGCCGACATTGATTTGGTTACCTTAACTATTAAAATGTGTTTATTTCTCAATGTGCTCTTCCGAGACACATTTTTCATACAGCTCTCCTTAGGGATAACATCCAACATTGTTTTCTTTTAGTAACTCAAAATCCTGTTGAATGAAAGGCCATTAATTTGCTAAATGCTGGGGAATTTCCTGTAAATTTAACATTTTATGCAAAAGTTTGCTTGAGAAGAAAAAAAAATAAAATCCCACACATCACATAATGACAGCAAATTACAAATTAAGACAAAACATATTCCTGGTAATTTAAACAATCTAAATAAGAAAATGGATGTCTCTACTAAAGTTTCATAAACTGCTGAAACAATCCCTAAAACAGCTGAGTTATATTTCCTCGTGCATGGTAACAGGACCATTAAAACTCAAAAGCTTGACTGATTTTCGTTTCCCAAAGTAAAACATCTTTTGTCATTAAGATAAAAGCTTGTAAAGCAATTAAAAAATATATATATATAAACTTTCCAACATGAAAAAAGGACAGTACTATTCTTTAATGTTTCCTAAAGGATGTTAAATTAATTGCTGCAAAGACTACACACCAGTATTTAAGAAACAAAAAATGAACCTAAAATATTCAAGTCTAGCGGCAAACCGACGGTATCCCGGGATCAGCAGGGATGCAATACAATCTGTTGGGCTTTTTATAAAGGTACAGGTGCTGATGAAACCTTTGAATAACATTTGAAATTGACCTGGTTGGAGAAAAGCAGTCATGAATAGTCAAAGCGTGACAAATGTTTCATATCCTCAATGTGTTTTGAAAACAATGTAAAGGATTTGTTTCACCTGTCCCTTCTGCTGCGTTAAGGTTCATAACTTAAGGCGTCTTTTCTCCTGTCAATGGATCCAACAGACTGTCTGAAGCCGACGGCTGATCGATGTCATTCAGCCGCTCAGGCTGACCCTCAGCTTCCTCAGAGGGAACTAAGAGCAAATCTGCTGAACATGATGATGATGCGGCCTCCAAAGACGAGCATTTTGATTCAGTTCCCTCATCTGCACAGGGTTTTATCGACTCATTTTCCTGATCACCTGCTGGTAAAATGAGCTCCGATCCAGGACGGCTAACATCAGTGAGATTGTCACTTCCAGCGGTGTTATCTAGGGATTCTTTGGAGTCAATTTCTGTCGGTTCTACAGGCGCTGTTGTTGGCAAGGGGGGTGCTGTCTGGTTGTCATCCCCTGACAGCTGAAGATTCCTGCATCAAACGAAGCACGTATAAGTATATTTAAATGTCACCTATATGAGGTTTTATACAGCACAGAATTTACTTTTTTTAGTTTAAAGTTGCTCTCTACATAAAACTCAGAGGTTACAGCTATACATAAACAGATAACAGGAAAAAGTGAATGAATGAACTCAACAATGAACTCATTCAGCTACAGATGTCCAACATAGGGAGACATCTTTCTCCAGTGATGCCTGAATCTGCCTCAGTAGTGTCATCCACAGCAGTTACTTAGACAATGCCAAAAGACTTTTACCCCTTTCTGTATTTCTAGTGTTTTTGCATTTTTGTTGTCCTTTTGTGTTTCAAATTATCAAAGCATAAAAGCTGGTAAAGATAACCTTGTTAACCCTGTAATGCCAAATGTATCATATTTGATACATACGGTTTCTGAAATGTTTTGCGTCTGATACCTTTTGCATAATTTAATGGTAAAAACTTTGCTCAAAATCCTATTGTACACAATCAGATATATCTGATAACAGAGGGCAGAAGACCACACAAAAAATAATCTTGACTTATCGCATAGTAATAAATTATTATTATCAAAAATGTATTTCTGTTTTTTCTTTTTACATATTTTGTTAAAAGGCAAAATAAGACTTCAAACCAAAAAAATGTAATTTTCTGTTTTGTTTTATTCTTGGATTGGGCTTTAAAGTGTTAAATACAAACAGGTGTTTTCAGTGAAAAAAAGGTGAAAGGGGGAAAAAAAATGTTTAAAAACCAACATGAACCTGCTTTAAAAAAACAAAAAAACTGCATCCTAAAGCTAACCACCAGCGCAATCAAGTGATTGGTTGGTTCTTTCTGGGTGCCACAGATTAAATTAATACAAATATATTTGCTACCACAGAAAAAAACTATGATCCGTTATCTTATCCAGACAGCTGTATTAAAGCTGCGCTTGTGTATATACAAGGAAACTTCATATCCCCAACAAATCCAGACTGGAACATAAAATTGTCCTCCTCACACATGAAGCCCTTCATAATCAAAATCCAGCATCTATCAGATTATTTATATTCCTAACAGAAAACTTCCCTCCCAAGCTGCGAGGTCTCTGGTGATTCTTAGTGTTCCTGAAAGAGGAATGGGAGGCAGATCTTTTATTTTCAGGCTTCTATCCTGGAAAACCAACTCCTTTTTTATTCCGAGGGGCAGACACCCCAACCACCTTTAAGACCAGACTTAAAACTTTCCTTTCTGATAAACCTCATATCCCGAGCCACTCTAATGGGACGCTGGTACAGAACAGGAGAAAATAATACAACATCCTGCTACTCACCAACAATGACCCATCTGCAGTTACCACCAACTTAACAGTCCGTTCACTGCTTTTTTTCCTCATTTATGACTAGAGTCAAACTGGATTTTATGTAACTGACTTTAAAATAAATGTAAATAATTGATTTCAACATTTGTTTATAAATTAGACCTGCTTATCTTACAGAAGGCCTTAAATAATATTGGTTGTGACATTGAGACAAACAGATTTCCCCATTGTTGTTCTTAGATACATATAAGCCCTGATTTCATTCACTCCAAGTATCAGAATGTGTGTTGGGGTCTCTAATCAGTATGAAGGCCAATACATTTAGATTAGGAAATCCCAGGAATAGCCTTCTAAACACTGCCTGGTCAGCTAACAGGTAAAACCATGGAGGAATAATAGTAGTTCTTCATTGTGTTATTCTTTAAAGAAATGAGATGTAATGTCAGCAGTCAGGAGTTTCTACTCACACTGTGCCTTGGTCTTTGTCTTCAGCTCTGATATCTGTTATGTTCAACCAAAAAAGAAAAATACTTCTTTCTTTACTCAAAATTAAAAAAATAAGCCTGCAAAGTGCCACAGAATTTAAAGATACAAACCTTTTTCCTGGATGACTTTACATAAGTGATTTGGCTGATCTGTTAAATGTTTGGACATTAGGTCTCCACCAGAGGCATCAACATGTAGATCACAGTTCAGACAGATGAGGGTTAATCTGAACAAGCAAATCAAAAAAAATAATACAACACTTTGTCTCATTTCATTTCAGATCTTTAGACTTCAACAAAATTCGAAACAGTTTGCTTACTTCAATCTGGCTAAATCCTTTTTGCGATCCATTTTCAAAACCCTCCTTTTGAAGGTGCTATGAAATCTAATAGAAGGGAGGAAAGGCAACATCAGATGCTTTGATATACAATGCAAGAATCCCTATTAACATAAAATGAATTATTACTTACTTAATCATGTGGTTCCCGTAAGATATTTTACAACCTGTCCGATAATTGCATGCCCCGCAGTGTGAAAGTATTGGAAAATGGGAGAGGAAGTCGTCCACATTGGAGTTACACTCGATGCATGTGAAGCTGCCCCCACTGGTACTGAAAACACAACACAAAAAAATTATAACATATAGAGAAGGGCAGACATATTTTAACATTTCTTTGTAAATTCTGTTCAGCTGCAAATGCCAATAATTAATTTGATCAAAGGTTACTTCAAACTAAATTTCTCAGCCTTTTACACCATATATTTAGCAAGGCAAACTTAATTTGATTCATCTGTAAACTGCAAAGCTAATGCTAATTTAGGATGTTCACAAAAGCATGATTAAGGTGCTTCATGTTCTGGAAATGAGGATTCACAGCAAACTCTTTGATGGATGTATATTTTTGTGAGGTAAATTTTCTGTATTTAGAATAAAGAAACCTGAGATTCTTGAGCGCCAAGTTGTGCTTGGGATGACGCTCTGTCTTTTTGTTCGGGGCAGTCTTGACCTTTCCTGTGCGAGCGTCTTTTGTTTTAGACCTGCTGAGGTTAACTGGAGCCTTGACTTTAAAGTTGGGGAAGCACATTGGTTCTGGAGTGACGACCACAGCGGATTTATGGGAATTGAGTGGCGTTACGGGTCCTTTTCCAGTCAGGGAGGCCCGGATTGTTACCTGCAGCAACAAGAGATACTTTAATGTGATATAAAGCATTTGTACAGAAATAAAAATCTCCAGCTGATCATTTAACGACTAGCTCAGACCTTGGTACCCGGAGGAAGGCCCTCCAAGGCTTTCGGCTTCCTAAATGTCTTGTGGACGTGAGTCCTGTGCTCCACTTTTTCCTTGTAGGTGAGGAAGTTCAGTCTACATTTTCCACATCTATGGATCCCTTTTTTCTGAAATATAATAACTTTGATTGATAAAACTACCTCAAATTTATTTTCAGATATAAAAACAGGTAGAATGCCACCATTGCACTTTTAACAGTCTCTAAAGTTAGAGTTCAAACACAACCTTCAGGTTAGACATGAAATTAAGAAAATGATCTTTCATCCACACCCTTATTCCTACCAAACAGACATTTTTCCTCCTAATTGTGGCAAAAATATGTTTCTATCATATCATATTGTTATATTTTTTACAATATCAATTCAAATTCCTCTTCATATTATGGGTGTTGGCATCGTACCTGATGCTTCATGTAGTGTTGCATGTATATGTGACTCGTTCGGAGAACTTTGAGGCAAAACGGACAGAGCAGGTCTTTCGTGTTCTCGTGGACACTTCGGAAATGTGCCTCCAAGTCAGAGAAGAAGGAAGACCTAAAATCGCACACCTGTGGAGTCGTTTGAACCCAGTGTTAGCGTCTGGTTGTCTTTTTCCCCCAGCATTAAGTAAGCAATAGCTGAACAAAAATGACAAGCAGTAGACCTGGCAGACATAAGGCATTTCACCAGGTTTGTGGTGGGCTTTCATGTGTTCCAGGAGCACCTGCTCCGATTCAAATGCCAGCTCACATATCTTGCAGTTGGCTGAAGGAAAAAAGTAAAAAATACAAAAAAAGGAATCAGAAATTAAATGTATAACTCGTCTACAAAAGGTATGATAATAATCTGTGGGCTGAGCTGCATGGATCGTGTTACTTGAAGATTCAATGGGGCTGTGAGCACTCTCTATGTGGCACTGCAGCTGGAAGGGGGTCATGTACTGTCTGTAGCAGTGGTGGCAGGTTGTGTGGCTCTCCCAGCTCTCACTGTTCTGCTTTTCCAGCTCCAGGTGATGCTTCATGTGGTTCATGAACCTGCGGAGAGACCGATGCACAGAGTTAGTCTGGAGAAGCCATACTTCTTTCAACAATTAATAATGAATTGGTTCTTCAATTAACTGGAGAATAATTAGTTGATTAAAAGAGGCTTTTTATTAAATGTTTTTGGTATTTTAGTTTTTTGATGCAAAATAAGATGAGAAGAAATCAGTTATTTATGACTTGTTTACATTAGTCCACGTCCTTAGGGATTTTTAAGATAAATGAAGAATTCTCCCCACCACTCACTTTCTAAGTACGTATAATGGGTGTTATAATATCAGCAATTATATGGGGATCTTTTTTGTTCTTCCTAATGATGTAGAGCTCCATGGCTGCTTACAGCTAGCTGCCACCGCTGCCCTGACAAGACACAGCCCATTTTTCCTCCTGCACATTTCTGCAGCCTCAGCTCCCCCAACAGAGATTTTCCTGCAGATGAACTATGACCCCCGACTGTGAGAGCCCCATACCAGTACAAATGAGCTTCCCCATTAAAAGCAGCTTACAGAAGCCTTTTTTGCCACGTTCCGAAGCAAAGTTATTCAATCAAAGGGGCAGTTTTTGCGCTGCGGAAACTAGAAGTCGTTTTTCATTTTTAAGCCCAGGAGGGAAAACGCTGTGATGCAGTCATCTATCTGAGAGGGAAGTTAGGGCAGACCAAAAAAATGTACACTGCTCAGGTATTTGCACAAGACGGATATCTTTCCAAGGAAATCTTTATTAAAGTCCTCAGCTGCTGTTTGAGAACTTGTGTATCACTCTGTGATGGAGGTTTGACATCCAACTCTTTGGTTGAGATTGGTATTCTCAAAAAGAAAAAGGAAAACATGTAACAAGAAGAAACACTAAAACTTAATTACAGCATAAATCAATTGCTTATTTCTCAAAAGAAAAAAAAAGAAAAACACCTTTAAAATTCAAGATTTTTCTACCTAAGGCTCTTTTCTCTCACTTCAAGTGCACTCTCTGGTTCACCCAAAATTAGGTCATTTCTCAATATAATGAGTTGGTTTTTGAAAAAATAAATAAATAAATAAAAACTATTTTTTTCTGAGCTTGCAATCAGCTGTACTTCTTTGCTTATATAATCCACCATTGTTGTGATGAAGGATTGTTGATACTCTGAAGTTGCATAAGTTCTTTCTCAGTCCAAAACGTGTGGTTTCAAGCTATGGGCTCGTTGCCATAGTAACCACATCAACTACTTGTTGGATGATGTTATTATTGCAAACCTAAACTAATGAAATTATGAAAACTAGAACTACCAGTAAAAAAAACAATTTGTTAACTGAAAAATAAATAAAAACTAGCACACAGAAAAACTACGGTAACTGAAAAAGTAATAAGTTTATAAAAAATAATGACATTAGTAAATTAATTAAAACAAACTGATTTTAAAGAGAGAATATGCTTAGTTTTTCATTTGTGTCCTAATCAAATGTGTTATATGAGGTCTAGTTTCTGTTGCTGTTTTCGCTTTTCTTCGCTGTACTGCATTATGCAAGCAGATGGCGGGTACAACAGTCAGGTCATTTGTGTTGCTGGAGTAGCCTGTAAATATCTTGGATTTTATTTCTATTATTATTATTATTTTTTTCTTTATCTTTTTTAGTCTTGCCCACAGTATTTAAGTCATATTACACAAAACACTTATATACTAATACTAATAAAAACTCAACTGAAACTGAGCGTTTAACCTAAACTAAGAAAATTTTTTTTAAACTAAATAAGAATAAAATGTCAAAACTAAACCTGGATACCCCATGGTGGTCCCTTCTTTGCAAACATCCACAGCTAAGAACAGTGAGGCAATAAAAATACAGAGGGACCAAAGTTGCAGAGAAAACCTTCCACTTAGAAGATTTTTCTTATCAGCTATTTGCTCTTAAATTGTTTGAACAAAGGGAAGCAAGATGTCTTGAGAAAGCAGACAGATAAACAAAAGCACATCTCTGACCTCTTTCCCACTGACTGCATTCTGTATCTGCTACGTATCCTTCAAAGACAGGCTGGATCAGCATTTATGACAGAGGTGGACTCTCTGTTATGCTACAGCTCCACACTGGTCGGGTACTAGTGTCCTATACTAAAAAGCCTTGATGGCTCAGAAATGTCAGGCCTCATTTATTATATTTCCTCCTTCCTTTAATTTCCTATTGTAGAGTAACAATAAAAAAAGACTCAAGTCCAAATGAAAGAGATATGGTACATTATTACGGGCACATAACTAAGGGTACACTACTAAGTAGAGATTAACTTCTTTTATACCTCTTTAGTCTTAAGTAAACTATTACAAGTGTTTATTTTCTGCTGGAAGTATTTTACTAAAAGCTATAATAGTAAAGTCTGCCAACCGGGTGTAGGGAGGACAACTGGAGACATTGTTTCAGGGTAGAGAGGAGGCCCAAAACCAGAACACACTAACAACGTATAGACATTATTATTATTTTCATTAAAAAAACATGAGAATATCTGTGTGAAGGAGTGGGTCAAAATATTTAGCTGCCCACACCTGCTGCAAAGAAAATAAACATACCTAATATTGTTCTTGAGAACTTTTAAACAACTTTGACATTTAAAAGTTGTGTTGGTCTTCTGTGCCTCCTTCTTCCCTGCATCTCCTTCGAAGCGGCCGTAGTAAAAATCTGCGACAAGCATGATGAGTTTGCCTGAGTTGCTCGCGTTCGGGGCTGACGGAGCTGCACTTCCACCATTCGCACGACAACGCTGGGAAAAAAAAATCTTTAAGTCCACGGCTCAGCTTTGCCCTTCTGTGGAGCAATAAATGACTTGGGAACAAACGAAACTAAATGCCAAGATTTACTAACCACGCTATGAAACATTACAGCCTCTTCTGAAGGGAAATCTTCGTGACATTTGGGGCAGGTTCTCTTTAAGACGCCGTTTTCCACTTGGATGGTTACTTTCACACAGAAACAAGACAGAGGTCACAAATAATAGGTCATGAAAAGACAACAATAAACAACATAGTGATGTTATTATAAAAATTAGAAGGTCAAAAACATATATTTTGAGATGAAACCTACCTCCATCACGCTTGACCTTTTTTACCGCCATGTCAACATCTGATACAATCAAACCCCGTTTGACGGAGCTCTCATCTGAATAAAGTAAAACAGAAAGCATTTTCACTTTAAATCCCACCGGGTTGATGTCAAAATAAGGCTCAAAAATTACACCATACCGCTGATGTCCTTTCCAGAAACGCTTTGGATGGATGGTGTGTTGGACATTTTGGGCTGCAGCTGATTAGACTGAATCGAATACACAGCAGGGCTCTGGACGTTAGCCAGAGTCACCACATTGTTCCTGATTTGCTGAACCTGAGGCCGGTGGACCGCACCTGGCAATACTGTAGCTGGAGAGACCTGCTGAAAAAGCTGCTGACGAGGGGCTGAGAAAAAAAAATGAAAGAGGTGAAATATTTTGTTGTAATCTGTTGAGTTCAAGTCTTCTAACAAGTACAGATATGTGAGACCTACCTGGTACAATTGTAAATGATGTTCCAGGGGGATACTGGCTTCCAAGAGTGGCAATAAGGCCACTGCTGTTTGTTAATTGCAGAGAAGTGCCAATAAAGCCCTAAAATAGAAGGGAAAATCAATGTGAGATGTATTTGTGTAATCATATTGTTTATTACCCCTAAAAACGAATAATCTAGGTAAAATTACCTGATTATTAACTATAACTGGTTGTGGAGTTCCTGTTGTGAGGGAGGGAGATACGGTTTTCACTGTAGTTGCAGGAGCATTAGGTTGCAGCACTATAGGTGAGGGGCCTGCAGCTGCTAGTTTCTTTTGTTGAGGCCCTGCACTGTTCCTCCGAGAAGGTGCAGGGCTGGGTTTACTGTCCTTTTGTTTACCAGCTGCAAGCAGAAAATAGACGTAAGGAGATGCAACACCTACTTTCACCAAAAACACAAATTAAAATGCTGCATTGGTAGATCTGAAAAAACTGGAAGTTCATTGACTTTAAGCAATTTAATTAAAGTGAATACTAAATGTTACATGGATTATGATTAAATAAACATTTAGTTTCTAAAAAGAACTAATGATATAAAAGACCAATAAAATACACTTTTAGTTATGCCCTGATAAAACCTACATAATTCCAAAACACAGTCTATTTTTGTGACAGTGCAATGTCGTTAGTTGCTTTTAGGGGCACTGAACTCTGAAGGTCTAGTGCAACTAGTGGCTAAAAGTTACTCAGCGCTGTTTTATGTTTAATTGTTTATACAGAATTTAACAATTGATCAAAAACAACAATCCTTTTCCTACCACGCCCCTGCAATTACATAGCACCCCTCCACTTTGAGAACCACTGTACCAATACAGCATGGGCTTCCCTCATACCCCAGCAGGGCTACAGGTGGATTGCCTTCACTCCAGGCTGTACAGATACAGTAAATCATGTAAAAGGAGCCGAGCTTTCAGTAAGACAATAGTTATTTAGGGTAAATACTCTTTCATGTTTACTGGTCAAATTTTAATGTCAAAACTTTCAGTGAAACTGAAGTTTGACCTTTTATTAGCCATCAAAATATCACCTGAAACTTTAGTAATCTGTATCAGCCTCTGTTCCTCAAATGGGCAAACTCAAAGAAAGTGACTTTCGTAAGATACTATATTTATGATACTATATGTAAGATACTATACTGTACTGTATGTAAGATACTATATGTATGAGGTATATATGTATATGTAGAACGTACAGAGAACTCCAACGAAGATTGGTTCGTCATCATCATCATCGTCCTCAATTAAATGAATCTGAGGAACTTGTTTCTGCCACGGCTCTAGCTCCTCCTCCACACACTCCATAAACAGTTCAGACATGGTGGACCTATGGACGAAAAAAATAAAAAATAATGATAATCTTGAACACACATTTTTAACCCTTTCATTCTTCTGTCTTTAGGAACCATAGGTCTAACCTGGCAGTAGCCAGATTGATATGTGTAGAAATGAGTTGAGTTCTATGTCATCTATTTTAGCTAAAATCAAGTCAACTGTGGTATCGACAGGTGGGTCCTCCAGTGTAGCCATGTTTGTGATCCCAGGCAATACCCATCTGACTATTGTCATTCATACATGTCCCTCCCCAATAAAACACTGCTGCCATATCTTCGGTCCGACTCACTGGTTGTCACGAGACAGATGTATTACTGGGAGTATTTCAAGATGGATTTGTTGTGAGACTAAAAACTTAGACCTTGCAACAATTCAGCTTGCAGCGCAAGGCTACCATAGGTCCACTGAAATAAAAACCGATCTAGCAAAAAAAAAAAAAAAGAGACATTTAATCTTAATGTTTTGGAGTTAAATCTATTGCATTTATTTTAAGTAGCTGGACTTCTGTCTGATATAGGTAAAAAAGTACCAACACAGCATTGCATTCCCATATCTCAGTTCTTATTTCAGAGAATAATAGAATATAGCAGAAAGGTACAAAGTTCAATTCCATATTCTGACTTCAGCAGGCAGTCTACCTTACTTTCTACAGTAATGCCTTAATTTAAGGAGTCCGTCTAACTTGCTTTAACATGAAAGTAGGCGGATTTACCAGGCCTAGATTTGCTGCAGGTTCCTTCTAGTTAAAATGTTTTTATTTACAGTATTGCTAAAAGTTTGCCTAATAAAATAAGTTGTTTTTAAATGACGTAATAATGGCTTCGCATTATGCCTGCTTACTCAAGATCAGGAATAAGACTGGTAGATCATTTTACACCAATTTCCATCATTATCTTTATTTAATGCATAGTGATTTAATTAGATTTGCACAGGGGTTCAGTTGGTAGCACTGATCCCATGCAGCAGCTCTGGGGTTGATTTCAGACTGGGGTCTCAGCATTGAGTTTTAATGCTCTCCATCAGGATGTGTGGATTCACCCTGGGTACTCCAGCTTCCTCTCATATTTCAAAGACATATAGCGGCAATATTTTTGCACTGTTGGATGTTAGGTGAGGGCTGCTTAGAGGAACAGCGGGTAGCACTGCTGCCTTGCAGCAAGAAGGTTCCAGGTTCGATTCCTAGTCAGAGGTCTTTCTGCATGGTTTGCTTGTTCTCCCTGTGCATGCGTGGGTTTTTTTCTGGGTACTCAAGCTTCCTCCCACAGTCCAAAAACATGACTGTTAGGTTAATTGACTTCTCTAAAATTCTCCTTAGGTGTTAGTGTGTGCGTGAATGGTTGTTGGTCTCTGTGTTGCCCTGCGATAGACTGGCGACCTGTCCAGGGTGTACCCCGCCTCTCGCCCGTAGACAGCTGGAGATAGGCACCAGCACCCCTGGCGACCCCAGCTGGGATAAATCATGATGGAAAATGAATGGATGTTAACTGATGGTTCTTAATTGCCCTTAGGCGTATATAGATATGTGTCTCTGACTGGAAAAAAATAAAATTAGGGTGTACTCAGTAACCACAGGAGATAGGCACCAGCCCCCAGTGACACTACATGTAGACAATGGATAACTGGATGTAATTAAAAGTGTTGAACTTAATTGTATTTAGCTGATTTGATATGCTTTGACTGACTGTTGTGGCTGCAACCTTCTATATGATAGAGATTGAACCTAACTATACTAAGTGTTTTAGGATGGTCGTTGCTATGACGCTACGTAATTAACTGAATCAAAGATGGCGATAATATTGATCTCTTTAACTCGACTCAGACAAAAACCAGCTTCTACAAAGTCCCATTTTAAAAGCAATTAATCGAACACCAACCAAAAAAAGACTAGACAAATGTCATACAAAGACAAACACGTAAATGTAAGCAACCGCTGTTTAGCACTGCAATGTGACAACTAACGTGTGCTACTTAGCTTAGCATCATTTTGTAGTTGAGAAGTAAAACACCCTCCGGACTGCTACTTTAAGCTTTACTTATTAGTGCATCTCAGAGCTTCATTAGGTGTTAAACTGAAGACTTTATCCACTGTAGTTTGGTTCCTTTGGAAGTGAATTGCTATTATCCATAGAAGCCATTTCAACACAGAAGCTAATGCTAATGTTGAGGTTTTGCAGAGCTTGTGCTCTTCGCATTGATCCAGAAGCTTTCATCGTTAGTGCAAAGATATATTAATTAAACTATTTTACATTTTAAAAGTCATCTTCAGCCCAGCTTGTAATTACGTCCTAGTAGTTAATGATCATCTATAACTGATCCATAACATTAGCCAGTGGGTGTTAGCATGCGAGATCTGACACAAAGACCTGCTGAAGAGGACTGGTTAGTCAGCTCACCCTTTTTACTCCCAGACTCAGGGTTCAAGAGCCCAAACTTTCTGCATAAAGTATGCAGGTAAGTCCGTGTCCTGACAGCGATGGGCTTTGCCTTATTTAGCGCTATACATCACCCAGTAGATGGGGGTGGAGGTGGTGTGCGGTTAGCTAGTCACAGGCAGCGGAAATACTCGGAGAGAATTGACCAATCACATTCCAGGGAACAGACTGCTTCCCGGTCCCTCTGGCGGCTTTTTAATTTGCTCCATACTCTATGCAGTGGCCCCCCACCCCAACATGTCAGCCTTTATGTTCCTGCAGTGGTGCACAACCATTAAACATATAATCAAGTGGGAATGCTTAAGCATTCCCACTTATTGTTTTTCTGTTTTTCTTTATTATCAAGTGGGAATGCTTATGCATTCCCACTTATTGTTTTTCTGTTTCTCTTTATTATTATTATCAAGTGGGAATGCTTATGCATTCCCACTTATTGTTTTTCTGTTTCTCTTTATCAAGTGGGAATGCTTATGCATTCCCACTTATTGTTTTTCTGTTTTTCTTTATCAAGTGGGAATGCTTATGCATTCCCACTTATTGTTTTTCTGTTTTTCTTTATCAAGTGGGAATGCTTATGCATTCCCACTTATTGTTTTTCTGTTTATATTTATTATTATTATTATTCCGTAGGTTTTTCTTCGTTTAACTAGTTCAACAGTTTTCAGCTGATTTAAACAAATTTGGTATCAAAACGTTCAGCTTGTTCAGGAGAGTTATGCTATGACTTTTGGTAAAGATATTGTTCACAGTTTTCGCGATATTCAGCTTTTTCTGCGATTTTTGGCCCCATTGAAATGCATGTAAAACTTCAAAAATTCCACTAAATCTTCAGCTACTTTGCCCTTTAACTACTTCAGCATGCTTTCAGCTAGAAACACCATTCAGCTTTTAAAATGTTTCCGTATCTTTCTGCTATTACTGTTTAACTCGGCTTTCAGCTAACTTTTACAGTTTTGCTTCAGTGAAGCTTCAAACTTTTAAACAATTTTTACAGATTTTCAAATTTATAATGGAAGTCTATGGACGGAATGTTCAGCTGCTAGAGTGTGCCACTCTAGCGTTTTCAAACATTTCACTCATGCCGAACAGCTTCAACTCACTCGCTAATTTTTTACTCTATCTAGATAAATTTTACATCAAAACGTAGGGATTTTTGTCAGGATTCAGGAAATGTAACCCTCATTTGTGTGGCATTTACGGTTTTCCGACAGTTTGACCCAGACCACGAAGAAGTCCACACTTCCCCAATAGAAAGCCAATGAGAGCTCTCTGAAAATCCGAACTGAAAATTCAAAAAAACAGACTTTTTCGTATCGCTCCCATTCGGGAACCGTTCGACGTAGCAACATGAGCCTTGGTGAAGTTGTTCCTCAGACCTTCCTAGCACTCACATTGAAGGAAGTGTGTCGATATCTTTTATCGT